>NW_025333899.1:0-10972 GCF_019186645.2 Phyllostomus hastatus
GTCTTCCTTCTCCAACCTCTGCAGTGCTTGAGGGTAGGAATGCCTACACTTTGTTTTGTGTCAAAGCAACTGCCTGCCCCAGACAAGTGTTTGCAAAGCTGACTGGAGAGCAGACAGCCTGACTACAGGGCTCACAATTCAAGAAGTCCTTGAGAACTGGCCACGCCATGTTTAGCTAAAGAATAACTTTGCTTATTTTCACTGTAGAAATTTCTTTGTTGGTTCATTAAAGATACTTCCACAGAAATATATCCCTTCTTTTCATGTAACTATTTCTTCCCCTTTTGCAGAAAAACTACTTCCTTCATCCCATAACTGGATACATTGTGGCTTACTGCATGAATCTCTGCCCCAGATTTATAATTATTTCTTATCCCAAATAAATGGTTGTAGCCTCTCACATTGGCTTTTAGTTTTGAGGTTAACATCAGTGACATTGTGCAGCTATGATTTATGAAGAGAAATCTTCGAGTGAAACACAGTAGAAACATAATAAAAAGTAGCCCACATCTTGAGAAGGACATGGGATTGGAGTATATGGGCATAGAGAACTGATGTCTCCTTCCCCCTGCCAGGGAGAAAGCTGGACCAGGTGCTCAATGAAGGGGCGGGGCATCGAGAAAGGGAGGTGGAAGAAGAGGACAGTGAGCATCCTTACAGCCAGAGTCCAGCTCCAGCAGCTGAACCTATGATTCTTCCCAAGCAAGGCATCTTGCAATCCCAACTCTCTCAGGAAAACAGGCTAAACGGTTTCCCAGAGGACGTCTGACTGGCACTTACGTCAGAAGTTAGAGGGTCCAAATAGAGCCAGCGATGACACCAGCAGATGCAGGGCCGCCCTGCCGTGAATTCTTTCAGAACTGTTCCTGCCTTGTTGGACAGATGAGAGTCATCTCCCAGTAGGTCTAAGCTGACACTGTTTCTGGAAGTGCAGTAGGGTGAAGGGTTGTCGTGTCTCCTGTAGGGACAGCACTAGGAATTTGGAGGTTCCGACCAGCATGTAACAAATAGGGTCCACGTGTAAGTTACAGTTGAGCCACCAGGGTCTACGTGTGCTCGTTACAGCACACAGATGGGAGATGGGAGGGAGGAGACAAGACCCAATGCTGACCGGCACCAAAACCCTGGAATGAGATGCAAAAGATTTTTTCTTACTTATTGTAGAGAGGGTATGTATAAGATTTATCATCTGAGAGGGGCCTCACATGATGTATACGTATGAAATATAACTGGTAATTATGCAAAGAATGCAATAAAGTGAGGATAAATAACAGACTGCCGAGGGGGAACCTGCGTGGTCCCAGATAGTGTAGATGTGAACCTGCCTGTAGCCACCTGCTGGTGGGACGGGGAGGTGTGGGGACTGTGGACATACTGTGTGCATGACTTTGTCAAAGGCAGCGTCATCGGAATTTGAGAGGCATGTGCATTCCAGCAGTCAGGAATGAGGCACAGGTGGGGCCTCCACCGTGGAGTGAGGGACTGTGCTGTGACTATACACAGTGCATCAGAATCATAGTATCGGGGAGCCCCGTCATAGACATGGGGGTACAGTCAGTGACCTGCTGAGCTGCAGGGACCACCAGGGCTCCAAGGGCTTTAGGGAACATAGAGATGTGTGCGCTGCCAACACAAGGGGGTGTTGTGAGACATTTCTGTGGTCTCTGCCCAGCTGCTCAGCAAGTACTGTTTACTCAATGGGGCCTGGGTTTGCAGACTGGGCCCTGTGCTCACTGCTGGGAAATCAGCATCTGTGTCCTCTGTGGCTGGTCAGAGTCCCCTGAGGAGGAACCTTTGTGTGGTCTCAGCAGGTGCTCCCTCCCAGGGCTCTCCCAAGGGGAGAAGCCACCCTCCACCCCCCTCAGTCTTTGGTGTGAGCTGAGCTCTGGGCTCACAAGAGGGCTGAGGGAAGGGCTGGGGAGCCTCTAGGTGGACACACATTTGCCTGGACGGCCCATCCTGTGGCAGAAGGTGGGAAGGAAAGGAGGCCTGGGGCAGCATGAGAAGTTGGTCTGAGGTTAAGGAGTCCAATCAAGGGGTCACAGCAGAGCCTGCCCTTCACTTCCAGAGACCTGAGGTACCCTGTGTCCCTGAGACAAGGCAGCTCAGGTGCTGTGTGAGGACGCAGATCTGGGAGGAATCCAGGCACAGAGTCTGGTTCTAACACAGGTTCCTGGGTTGTGATGTCAGGGAGAAGAAGGGCGTCAGGCAAGAATAGGTGTGCAGATCGAGGGCCTGAAGACATGAAACCCCCGTGTGGGATGTGAGAGGATGAAGGTGAGGCCCCAGCGTTCCTGGGAAAACCATGAGTCTGCTCCAGAGAAGGTGGGTGAGGTGGGTCCCTGGATGTGACTGTTCTACAGCTCATATCTCCCAGAATCCATAAGAATTTGCATGAGGGGTGTTTCCTGAGTCCACGAGACTTGGAGTGTCCTTCCCTCTCTTCCTGTCCCATTGTAGCTTTTAACCAACACAAGTTCCCAGGGGGACTTTGCCATATCAGGAAGCACAGCCTCCCCGGGGTGTGCACAAGGACATTCCACCCAGGAAGGTCCTATGGACGCTCTCACCAGGGGAGAAGCAGAGTCACTGTGGGCGTGTCTGATGCCCGTCCAGACCCCCAGGCAGAGCCCCTAAGTGTGTGACCTCGGAGGCATGGCGGACCCTCTTGAGTTCCAGCCCGGCTCTCCAGAGTCAGGTCAGGGCACACACCCTCCGTGATCACACAGGGCTGCAGCCTGAGGGAGAACGAGGCTGGTGGTCACCGTCAAAGGTGCTGAGTACAACCCAGTGACCCAGGAACATGCAGTCCATGGGAAATGGTAGAACATCTCCCCTCCATTCCCCTGATTACACCTCCCAACATCTGTCCCTACTTGTGGACAGCAGCAGCTGAGGTTCGGATTCTCTGTCCCTGTGCTAGTGAAGCTGCAGGGACTGATGTTATTCCAGCTTTAGGAATGCCACAAAAATCACTCCTGTTCTTCCTGCTCATGCAATGAAAAGAACATTTTTTTGTCATCAGAAGCTACAATATCTTAACCCTTATGCTGACTGGGAATGACAGAAAGAATCCCCTCCTGTGAGAGCCAGGAGCTACTGGTCCCCCGAAACCCAGTCCTGTGTCTGTGCCCTGAACCTGGCCCAGGATGTGCTGATCGTTCCTTGAGCTCTGACATCTGCACACAGCAGCGTGTCCACTTTCTCCTGAGGTCGCATCCTTCAGGAACTTCCGGGTTCTCAAGTACAGCGGGGAGCCCTGTCCCTTTAAGGTCCCAGCTCTCAGGCTCACAACCTTTATGCTATACCCAGTTTAATGACACAATCCTAATTATTGAAAAGTTGTTTAAAAGCATTTGAGTTCATTGAAGTCTAGAGCCTATGATGCAACACTCAATACCACAAGTTATCAAAATTACACGAAAATACCCAGAAAACTCTGGTTTTTTTCCCAAGTTCATATTGGGGGCAATTTTTCAAAAAGCTGATTAGGGCTCAATGTGGAAGGAGAGCTTTCAGTTGAAAAGGGGAAAATAATATACACACCAAAAGGATGTTTATAGTAGTGGCTAAGTTTTCAATCTTTAGACTGAAAATGATTTTAAGTTTAGATTAAAAAAGGGGGAAAGGTAAAAGAATCATAAGTATATAACATATTGAATAGAGGAGAGAATAAATCATCAGACTCATGCTACAGGGGACATGACAGTCGGGAGTGGAGAGCAGGAGGACGGGACACGTCCTCTCTGACAGTGTGGATTGTAGCGACCAAGAGCAATACAGCATGCAGGTACCTGGACAGTGGGGGTGGGGGTCGAACAGCAGTGTGTCCATCACGCACCAACAACACGACATCCCGTCATTCACACAGACATTGTGTCAGCATAAGTTGGCAGAGTACAGTGAAGGTTTTGAGTCTTGACCTTGGTTTAAGATGTTCCTATAGCTGTAAGGTACCACACAAGTGGAAGAAGCAAAGAAAATGTCAAGAAATCCTGAAATATCTGGCAACATAAACACAGTGAATGTGTCCTGCATGGAGCTGCCTGGAAGTCACTGGTTATTAGGAGACAATAACGTCTTAGGTCACAACTCCATGGAGAAACCTGTTCCAGGTAGTGACATCCCAAAGGTCTCAGTGCCAAATCTGGTTGCCCTCCAGCAGTCAGGGGTGTGGCCCCGGGGCTGGTGGGCCCTGGATCAGAGACCAGCAGGGGGCACTGTGGGGCAGGCCCTGTCAGGACCAGGTTAGGGAAAGGCTGACATGGGAAATGCTCTCCTGCCTTTTGCACACTGGGACAAAGACTTTCCCAAAGAGTGGATTTTCCGGATCCCTGCTGTTTACTTCTTTAAGCAGAATCTGTTGTCTCACACTCATATCCGGAAGCTCAGACTAGAACACATAGCCCACCGTCCCAATGTATGTCCCACAAAGTCTGTCCTAAGAAACAAAACATCACATGATGGTCTGTCACCCAGCAGATACTTCCTGATGCCAGAGGCAGGATGCCCAGCAGAATCCAGCATCTGCCAGGGCAGCAGCAGGGACGCACACAGAGCTCAGCTGTGTCTGGCTCCAGATGGCTGAGTGTTCCTGGGCCCATGTAAGTTCACCACCAGCTGGACACCTCCTGTGTGCTGGGTTCAGGTAGGGACATAGAGCACTAGAGGATGTGACTAGGAAGACAAAGAATCTGATTAAGTGCTTGAATTCCAGCTGCTGCACAGCGGAGGAGGGAGAGGGAGTGAGAGTCAGGTCCGTGAGCAGGAGGAGGCAGTGGTTTGGTGAGAGATGAGCCTGGTGCTGGACTGAGATGGAACAGGGGAGCTGAAGAAGGAAGGTCTGATTTTGCAGGTTTCAGAGGGGGGAAGTAAAGGATGGGATGTGGGGGGAGGGCGGTCCGTGAAAGTGGGTGGGAGGGTCGTAGCTGCTCTTCCTGGTTGAAGGTCATAGGTAAGCGTGTGTGGTTGAGTCCCAGGGTCATCCCTATGATGGGACTTTACCCACACTGCTCTGCTCATCCAGTGATGACTCAGGGAGGTCTCTTTTCCAGAAGACAGTAGGTAATCATTAGTTTTCACACTTTCTCTGAGGTTTATTTGACCCCGGTGTCACCAGGATGATTTCCTACTGAGAACGAAACCCTTCAGCATTACCAGACATTACCCCACAGCAGCCTGCCCCGTGAGGACCACGCAGCCCTGTTACCAATGGACCCAGATCCCTGGCCTCCAGGAGATCCTTCACAGCCTCAACCTGACACCTTCATTGTGCCCAGGGAGGGGATGGTCTGACTCATCTGGGGAGCTCAATGCCTGTCCCTGGGGTTGGAATTGGGTCCATCACAGGCTGACACAGGGCTGGCAGGCCTGGGTCCCTATTGCAGAACAAAGACAGAGGGTGTCCACAACTGGTCCCACCACGTGGGTCACTCTGCCTTCCACCCTCATCATCGGTCACTTGGGTCTGGTCTGTGGACACTGGAAATTGACCAGGGAAATGGGCAAGGTGGTTCCAGTCTCACCAATGAGCAGCTCTGACCCCAGACCTTTTTAAGGTTTCACCAAAGCTCAGTTCTGAGGAGAGCAACACCCCCTCCCATCTGTGCGGAACGGTCTGAAATGACGTGTTCCTGGGAAAGGGAGGAGGCAGCAGGAAGTCTGAAGTATGGCCTCCTTTCCCAGCAGTACTAGCATGGGGAAAGCAGGTTGACAAGTGGCAATGGTGGCCCTGCCCACATCCCCTGGGGGTCTCTGCTTCCCCTGCCCCTCCCTCAGGCGAGAACAGTCCCAGAGGACCGGCACCAGGACCTCGGGCCCCACAATCCATGATGCATCCCCTTCTGGTTTTCTTTCCAAAGATGTTTCCCCCGGTGACCTTGAAGTCATGTCTCAGGATCCCCACTCACAAGGTCCTGGTCACAGGTGGTACTGTCACCGTCACTGTCCCCTTCTGTGTCCAGGCAGCTGGGATCAGGGAACCTGATTCAAAAAGTCAGATATCTGCTCTCATTCCAACATACATGGGACCATGGGAATTACTTATTCAGTGTATGAAACAATGAATGAAGTTCCCACTTACTAAGTAAAGCATGGTTAAAATTATATGCATAATACTACACTTATTGTCTGCTGAAAGAGAGAAAATACATTGAAAGACTATTTTTGTGCCTTGGAGGAACACAGATTAATTTCTAACAAGGGAGGAGTCACAGTATACAAACAAAACTGTCCTGAAATAGGGCTCATGACACTGTGGGACAGTCACTGCTCTGGGCCTGACCCCGCTCCAGGGAAGAGGACATGAGTGAAAGCAGCAGCGCCGTGCTGACCACACACCAGCCCAGGGATTCGTAGATCAACTCACCCTGAGGAGTCTGAGTAGGACATGAAAGTGTCCTGGAATGACTGGGAGGCCCCATAAGGGGGCACTGGGACCACCCCTAAGGGAGCAGTGAAGGGAACAGGGCTGTGGGGAGACAGGATCTGTCTGTGATGGACCTCAGCCAGCATGTCACACAGTGGTAATCTAGGTCTGGGCACCAGGGGGCGATCAGGGGCTGCTCCTGAAGGTCTGGGGTCATCAGAGCTGGAACCTGTGACTTGGCACTGTCTGCTGTCCTCTGCTCAAGGCACACAGCTGTAACCCTGCCACGCCCCGGGTCTCACACAGGCTCACCCCTAACCCCCCTGACATCCCCAGGCACAGGTACCTGACAGAGGGCCCAGGGAGGGATTAGGAATCAGTGGTAAGGCGCTGGGGGTGGCAGGGGGAAGGGGGGATCTCATTTGCATGAGTGGGCCCTCCCTCTCTCAGAGTATGAAGAGGGGAAGGGAGAGATTTGGGGGAGGCTCTGCTTCAGCTGTGGGGCCACAGAAGGCAGGACTCAGGGCTGGACTCCACCATGGCCTGGTCCCCTCTCCTGCTCACCCTCCTGGCTCACTGCACAGGTGACTGGATAAGGGGACAGGGGAGGAGACCTTGGGAGGACACCTGGGCATCTTCTTCCTGCTCCTGTCTCTGGACCCATAATCACCATCTCTGTGTGTCTCTCTCCTCCAGGATCCTGGGCCCAGGCTGTGCTGACTCAGCCGCCCTTAGTGTCAGGCAACCTAGGACAGAGGGTCACCATCACCTGCACTGGGAGCAGCACCAACATTGGGCGTGGTGGTCATGTGTACTGGCTCCAACAGGCCCCAGGAAAATCCCCTAGAGTCGTCATCTATGATACTAGCAATAGACCCTCTGTGATTCCCCACCGATTCTCTGGATCCAGGTCTGGCAGCTCAGCCACCCTGACCATCAGTGGGCTACAGGTTGAGGACGAGGCCAACTATTACTGCACAGCATGGGACAGTAGTAGGCGTGGTCCCACAGTGCTGCAGGGCCGTGGGGAAGTGAGACAAAAACCTGCTGTCCCCTGCAGTGCAGTTTCCCGGTGCAGTCCCCACTCCTCTGAGAAGACAGCTGCTTTCTCGGTTTGTTTGGCCTGAACTCAGGCCTGAGACCCTCCACAGGGGAGTGTGACAGAAACATGTGTCACATCCTTTGAACACTGCCTCTGAGGCCTGCCTGTGGCAGCAACACCTTGTGCAGTTTTCTCAAACGAGGGGAAGGTCCTGTGTGTCACGGGGAGGCTCTTCTGGGAAGAGAGCCCACAATGGATGGGTCAGCAAGATCCAGGGAAAGGGAACCTGTCTGTGTCCACATCAGTGCACATCAGGAAGGCCCAGAGTGTGGCCTGTCACCAACGTGTCCCCACTGAGCCTGGCCCCTACCGATCACTCATGACAGATCCACCCTGTGTGGCCCATGATCCATTCCCAACATCAGCTCTGGCAGCTCAGGGTCCCTGACCCTCACTGGCCTGAGACAAGGCTGCTTCTCACAACCACCCTGTGACAGTGTCCTCTGTGCTCACACAGAGCTGCAGGCCTGTGGGACCTGAGACCAGGAGAAGCTCATTCTCATCTGCAGGAAGGGGACATCCCAGCATGTGCCATTCAGGACACCTGTGGCTTCTGCTTCTGGTTCTGCCACCCTGGGCCAGGTTCCTCCAGGGCAACCCCTGGGGAATGAATGTGCCTGCCCCACCCCCTATCCTCACAGCACCTCATGCAGCCCCCACCTGGACAACAGGTCTCAGGCAGAATAGGAAGTCAGCTCCCCATCAGCTGGGGACAAAGAGTGGCTCTGCTCTGAAGCCCAGGCCCTGAAATGCGGGCACCATCTCTGGTCACTTCAGACCCAAACTCTGACTGGCCGTCCTGTGTCTCTGTCAGTGACCACTGACTTCTTTCCTGGATGTTCCAGAGCTGCCATCCTCTTGTTGGCCCTCACTGTGAACCCCTGTCCCTGTAGCTCCCAGGGAGAGGCCTCTGTCCTGACTGAGCCAGCCCCGCAGCACCTCGGGCTGTGGCCGACATTTGGGGCTGGGGAATGCCCACCTGCTGTTCCCATCAATGCAAAGATCCAACCATGGGTTCCTTCTTGTTTAACTGCATTCTTAATACTACCTGTGTGATGTTGAATCACAACGCAGGTGAAGTCACATTGCCTGATCTTTGTGGGAATGTCGTCCCCCCGCCTCAGTAGCTGAGAGCTGAGTGTGGGGCTCACTTGTGTGTGTGAGGAGGGAGTGTGAGTTCCCAAATGTGCCTGCTGTTCACACTGGGTGTGTTTTTACTAGAAATATGTTTCAAAATTTGATCAAAGGTTTTTCGTGAATCTACTGAGGTCATACGATTTTATTTTTGGATCTATTAGTAGGATGTATTATATTAGTGGCTTGTTGACATGGCATCTACGTTGGATATCTGGAACAAATCAGCTGTGACAATGCTGTATCTATTTACTGGTTTGACTTTGGAATCTTTTTGTTAGCATTTTGATTAGAACATTTGTATTAATAATTTGCGTTTTTTTTTCTGTAATTTTCCCTTTTTTGTATTTTCCCTGTCAGGTGTTGGTTTCTCCGTAATACCTGCTTGCTATAAGAATCATGAAAGCTCCCATTTGCTAAATTTTGGAAATAAATATACATATATATCAAACACATTTGAAACATCCAGTGTCTGAAGGAGTTAGTGTATTTGCACAACTAACTGCTCCTGATGCTCTTTTTTGTGAAGTAGTTCCATTGTAATGTGTTTTATTTTTCTAAGGAAATTGTTCATTTCATTCAGCTTCTTAAAACCATTTCTCATCTTCCTAGAAAAATCTGCATTTTATCTTTTCTAGTAATTTTTTTCATTTTCATAGTTTCCTCATAGCATTTTTAATTTTTTACATTATTAATTTTCACTCCAAAAACCACTCTAGAAAGTGGTTGTTCTCATCTGTCATCTGAACGTGAATTCCATGTGCCAGTTACAGCTACTGCTGTGATGTCTCCTTTGGGTGTATTTGCATTTAGTGTGATGGGGAGATGCTGTTTCTCATGTGACTTTTTCATTTTCTCGTACATGGCAGAGTTCTCAATTTCTCACTCTTGATTCTTTTTCTTTTACCATATGATAAGTACTCTACCAGTAGTTTAACACATAAGTGTCAAGAGATATAAAAAACCCACAAACTAGTGCAATCTCACTGTGGCCCAAATCTGAGAGCACTTTCTTCACTCACCCGCACGTCAACCTGAAGGTCAATGGCACCTGGACAACCTCTTATAATGAAATCTTAGGGCTCAGGGACTCCACTGGGGCCCCAAGGAGGACCCCTGCACCCTCCAGGGCCTCTATAGTGACAGCATCAGGTCCAGCCAGGGCAAACCACTCTGGGACATGAAATATAATACTGATATTGACCCTCAGAGATGGAAACTGAGAGGGAAACTGTGAAGAAACCATCTCCGTGTGGACAGAAACATAAAGACTTTCTCCTCCATCAGTGCCAGAGTCCCATAAGCTACACAGACTGCAGTGGGTACCATGAGGTTCAGCCTCTATTCTGGTGCTCACCCCCATGAAGGGGCTGACGGAATTCTAGGAAGAGTGGGTCTTTTGGAGATGGAACTTGATATCCTGGGGCCTAACAGAGTGACCTTGCTGTCACCACCTCCCCTGCCCCTGCTTGTCCTTTCCCTGCCTCTGGGATGCAGCTGGCAGCAGGGCCCCATCTGCCAAGTACTGAATCCTCTACTCTGAAGGCTCTGCCCTAGAAGCGGGTGGATCCTTCCTCCTGAGTTACTCCTTATCAATAAGAAAGGCCCATCTTGACATCTGCCTGGGGTCTGAGTATTATGTACAAAATGCTCATTGTACTGCAGCCCCTGCCTCACTGAAGCAGCAGAACCACCTCCTCCAGGGCCCACAGAGTAAGAAAACTGCTATTGCTAGGGAAATGCTGAGCCTGCTCTAGGCACATGGGTGAAATGGGTGCATGGATGAGATGCTCTCACAGCTGCCACTACTCAGGGCCATGGGGACGCTGGTGAGTGGGGTTGACTGAGCCCACAGGCACTGTGTCCCCCTGTCCTCTCGTATCCCACTGGAGTGTGTCAACAGTCTGGGATGGGGGCTGGGCTGTGGGGCAGCAGGAGGGGGTGCTCCCCCTGTTCATGTGTCACACCCCCTGTGGGGCTCTTGATGAGCCCAGATCCGACAAGACCTTCTCTTGAACATATCTCGGCAAACACATTGAGTGTTGCCATGGTATTGGGCCCAGCATCTGAGGTCAGATATAGTGAAGGACATAAACCAACATTTTTGGAGTATGGGTCTGATAGCTTATTTAGCTTAGCTTATTTAGGATTGGGTGTAGTGGGTAGCATGAAGATTTTTGAATTCTTAAGTTTAGGTTCAACTCCTATAGAAATAAGGGGATTTTAGCCCCTATGATTTACGTTATCAAAGTAACTTTTTTTTATCAGACATATTTGTTTGTTTGAGGGGGAGTGCTGGCTATCATGATTGGTATAGTTACGTATAACAATAATATAATATCCTGGACAAAGGTACCTGAGAGTCATCC